>NC_056748.1:1041724849-1041737349 GCF_019279795.1 Protopterus annectens
CCACAACCCTGTGCAGTTGTCTGGTGTTCTGTTCATTACATGCCTGCGCATCCATTACACCTCGAAATATCCGCCTGGTAACTGCCGCATTGGCACTTGCTACATGGGCTGGATGGGCAGCAGTCCTCCTTTGACCATCCCTGCCCGTCTGCCTGTGTGTGACATCACAATTATTTCATGTTTGAAGGGAGATATTATTTACAAAATATGGGTGTTGCAATGGTCTCTCCATGTGGGGCTAGCTTTGCCAACCTCATGATGGCCCATTGGGAGCAACACCTCATCTTTAAGAACAAGTTTAGTGCCAACATCTACTACTATACCAGATAGTTGGATGATGTGTTCACTATGTTTGATGGCACTATCGAAGATATTCCCAAGTTTATCGATTATTTAAATGCCTCTACAGATTTTTTGTCCTTTACATATAGTTCAAGTACAGAGAACATAGCATATTTGGATGTAGATTTATATAAAGACAGAGGGAACCAAGTGTTAAAAGCTAAGATTCACAGAAAATTGACCTACTCCAATTCCTTTCTTCATTACACCAGTAGTCACCCTTATCAACAAAAGAAATCTGTTGTTAAGGGCCAGTTGGTGAGGGCGGCCCACATGGTTTCTGATGATGATGAATTTTTTGTGGAATGTCAAACCTTGAGGGGAATGTTTCTGAAATGGGGGTACCCTAGCCAACTTTTAGAAGAGATGATATCTGAGGTCCAATACAAGAGAAATAATGGAGTATTTAGACCAATACTTTCAACTAGGCATGCAGCCCCCAACACTTTGACATCATTTAGTTGAGCAGAACTAGTCATATAAAGCAAACCTACTCAAGGTGACATTTATCACAGCATTCAGTATCGATGCTATGTTAGTACGACAAATTTTATATAAAAATTGGACTTTACTTATTTCTGATACAAATCTGACTTCTATCCTCGAACCCAGACCCAGAATTGTCTATAGAAGAGGGAAGAACCTTAAAAATTTGTTGGAGAGGGGTAGGATTCCAGTTGCCAGAGCCCCAGGCATGTATAAATGCGAGAGTTGCTCCCAGTGTAGATTTATGGAGGTGGGAAATACCTTCTCCATTAGAGGGAGAAAATACTCCATAAATAAAAAAATGTAATTGTGCCACCAAGGGAGTGGTCTATTTAGCAACCTTTAACCTCTGCCCTTGTTTCTACATCAGTAAGACTGATCGTAGATTCAAGGACAGGGTCTATGAACATATTTACAGCATCAGGACATTAAAATTGGAGAATGCACTGGCTAAGCATGTGCACAAACACCCTCAGTATGGTTTCAAGTTCAGGGTGATTGATCAGATTGAACAAGATCCTAGGGGGGGATCCCTCACCCTTAAGCTAGAACTGTGAGAATTATTATGGCAAGTAAAACTGAATGCCTATAATGTACCAGGGCTAAATGATTTATGTTCTTTGTCTTGTGTTGTAAAACTGAAGAGTCTGCAGAAGTAATTGAACATTTCTTCTGTACATTTGCTGTTTGTTTACATCACTGAACCTTAGTAGAAATACTTACATTCTCTATATATATATATATTTGTATTATATTAGTTAACTGACAGGCTGGATAATAGGGGATGTATGATTTTACTAGTGGTTAGTTCTTTTAAATGAATTGCTCTTTTAAATTAATTACTCATTTTGCACATTAATTATTTAGTACAGTTTTTAAACAAAGTTTTTTATATAATTTTCTTAAAATCAGGCCATCTTCAGTGTGCATGTTTATTCTTGGTCAGTTTTATTCATGCTTGCTTATTTATTCAAGTTTGTTTAGTATTTGTATTTATATTGAAATGTTTTTAAATATCTGTACTTTTGCTTTTAGTAAGCTTTACTATAGTATAATTATTGTATACAGACTAATACAAATAATAAACTATGACTCGTATATAAATACTTGGACACCCCAGTGGACCAAAATCTGGTATGAACAGTTGAAATCTCTTGGCTGTAATATCAAATCCTTACCATTCTTGAATTTAAACCAGGCTAGCATATACACAAAGAATTTACACCCACTAATTAAAAACATGATTCTTACAACACAGAAACTATTTAAATCATTGCAATTAGCTGACACTTTTGCCCTTATATAACTGTTACACCTAAATCCTAATCTACTAATAAATAAACCAGTAAATCTAACAAACTACCCCCTGATAAAAGACTACACAATATGGGATATATACCAATGGAAAGACTATAACACGGGGCAAATGGGACTTGAACTCAAACTTCCTATGAAATATAGTATTATCCTTAACCAACTTCATCATCTTATAAATGCTAAATTCTCACAAATACACACTGACTTACAGAACATCGATTTAATTAAATTAATACTTGAAAATCTTGCGATTAAAGGGAAAACAATTTCTAGGACTTATAAAATTGCAATGAGTGCAAAACATCAGAATTCTTTATTATTTTCATACTATTGGCAAACGAAAAATCAGTCACTGACTGAAGAAAATAAGAAACTAGCCATTGAAAACACAATCAAATTCGTTCCTTTCAAGAAGCTGTTATATACACAAATTATGGTAAATAACAATCTATATTATACCTTATCTAAATTAAATAAATTCAATCCTAACTTTTCGCCTATATGTCCCCATTGTCTGGATCAAACAGCTGATATTTTACATATCATGTGGAACTGTACTAAGATACACAACTTATTGTGTTCCTTGAGAGTAAGATTAGAGAAGATGGGATATGAAAAATCAACCCTTACATGTGAGACAGCTATACTGCACATTAATATCAATCAACTCCCAAAAATATTAAAACATGTCTTTATTACGATGTGTGCCCTTATTAAATTCTTTATTACAAAGAATTGGAATGTCATGTCACCAATTACATGGGAAAATTTTAGCAATCTTGCTATCAAAAATATGTCATCTCACAAATTAATTTATTTAAAAACAAAAAACAAACGCTATTACCAAAAATATTGGGGTTACTTACTAGATATAACTCTTGACAAATAAAATTCGCCTACAAATTGTCATGAAAAGCTAACCTTTAAATAAGAAATGAATGTAGTATAACCAGTCTTTCTTGCATCTTCTTCCTTCTCTTAGTATATGTGTAACTAGATATTTTCCCTAAACATACAAATAAATGGTTAAATTTCTATTTTTACTTTCTATATAGACTATCCCCTTTTTCACTATCCCTTATGAGACCAAATGAACATAAGAATTCTCATACTTTACTTGACGATGTAGTGACTTCTTGTGTATATATTGTATATATATATATATTTTTTTTTTTTTTTTCTCAGAACAAGATTGTTGTCTGTTTTCTTTAGATAGGTATTTGTATTGTTGATTTTCTATTTTTGAGTTACTGTATTGTTATTATTTAAAAAAAGAAAATTGAAATAGAGATTTTGGAAAAAAAAAAGAAGGTAATTGATGTTTAGCATGTGACATTTTAAACAGCTACACTTTAAATAGCTGCATTTTACATTAGTTCTGTTTGTCTGATGAAGTCTTGCTCATAAAAGCAAGACGAAAGCGCTTGCACAACTTGTTTTAGGAATTAAAACTTGTCTCAGTGGATTATATTTATTTATTTATTTCAGTTTGATGACCAGGAAGGTCCACTGGGCTCAGGAGCCCGTTTTCAGTGGAGGCCCGGGGAGAAAAGCTCCACATTACATAGTAAAATTAAAAAATTAAAAAACAACAGGTAAAATTAAAATTAAGATTCAAAGATATAGTTACATTAAGATAGAACAGATAATATTAAGTTTTATGAATACTGGTAAATTGTGATACAGAGACAGTATGAGGTACAGTGGTTACATAGCATATGAGTCATATATTGACATGGTTGGTTAAAAAAGTTACATAGAATTTGATTGAGTGGTGGAACAAGCATAAATGTTAGGGAGGGGGATAAACGGGAGCACAAACTATTTACAATATTTACATTATATACACAAGACAACAATAAAGAATAAGTAAAGTCCAGGAGTAAAGTTGTTGGAAATAGGAGTAGTATGGAAATACAATTAGTGTAGAGAGTAGAAAGCGAGGTGGGGAAAGTGCAGTTGCACTTCCAATTAGAGAACAACTAGGAATGGAGTAGGGTTTTGAAGTTGTCAGGGTTTTCTGTCATTTGTAAAGAAGGAGGGAGAGAATTCCATTTTTTGGCCAAGGAAAAAGATAGGAGATGCTGCCCGTCAGGTCGCTTTGGTGCGTGGACAGTGAGTAGGTTTAGGTCAGCAGATCTGAGTGGCCTGTTAGGGGTGTAAAGTTGTAAGATGTTGGATAGTGCAGGACATTTAGAGGGGTTAAATAATAGCCTATGGGCAGTGGTAAGTTGGAGGTAGTCTAGGAGGTTGGGAAGTTCTAGCCAGTTTAGTGAGTAGAGGGCAGAACAATGGTGGGAGGAGAGTTTGGCTTTGATGGCGAATTTTGAAATTTTATTATAACAACTTTCCATTTTTGAGAAAATGGAGGCAGATAAGTTAATTAATAGAGGGGCACCATACATTAGTGAGGGAAGAAGATAGATAGTGGCGAGGGTTTGTCTAGAAGAAGGAGAGAGATAGTGGATGTCTATGTATAGCAGGCCAAGTTTTTGATGCATTTTCTTGATATTGAGTTGAATATGGGTGTCAAATTTTAGGTTTCCATCTATAGTGACCCCAAGTAGTTTGGCATACGGAACAATTTCTATGGTTGAATTGTTATGGCTTCTAATTTGGAAGGAGGTTTTGTCGAGAGGGAAGGATTTTGAGGTGGGAAGAGTAGTATTTTGGATTTGTTAGCATTTAGAGCAAGGTGGTTTAGGAGCATCCAGTTCTCAGTGGTGGAGAAAGCAGTTTGTGTGTATGATAGAAGTTCTGGGAGGTTGGTGGCACAGCAGGTTAAAGTGGAGTCGTTGGCATATTGTATGATTTTAGTATTTGGGATGGCAGAGTGGAAGTCATTGATAAAGATGTTGAATAGCATAGGGCCAAGAATGGAACCTTGGGGAACTCCAGTGGGGGTAGGAAGGAAGTCAGAGGTACCTTTCCTCCATTTTACAGCTTGCCTCAGTGGATTATATTTTGTTCCTTGGATTTATCTTGCCACCTGTGGTTGTTTTTCAGCATTTGTTGCAGTTATTGTTTACAAGTTTGTTAATAGTGTCCACACTTGCATGACCTCTGCCTGCACCCAGCTGTCCTTCAGTTGTGGCCACTGGTGACGGGGAATGTGTGGTCATTGTGATCGTGTGTGGGGATGGGGTTGACGAAGGTGGAATGCCAACCGGTGACACAGCTGCAGCCCATGACAACCCCACCTGTGCCCCACTATGGTTCTCATCATAGTCAGAGTCGCCAAACAAGCTAACATCACCTGTATAGTGGGAGGGACTGGGACCACCATGCCCACCTGTGAGGAAAAGACTAGATATGTACATTACTAACATCATTATACAGTTTATCATACACACAGACTCTCACATACTCACTCTCATACACACACACGTACACGCACACACACAAAGTGTCCCACAGGCATTGCACAGACCTCACATTAGGCAGAGGATGACAGTCATGACACACACCCAGACCACAACAGACACACTCTAGACAGGCCCTCAACATCATGCAATGCCTACCTTTCAACTTAGTTTTACTACTACTTTACACCACTGGGATGTGTGAGTGTCTTTAGTGTCTTTAGTAGGTGTTGAGCCTTCACCTAGAGCACACTACACCCATGTAGACATCAATGCTGTTCACCTGTATAGCACTGTGGCAAAACCTAAGGAACATAACTACAAACTGTACAGAATTTTCACAACTATTTCAATATGTGGGTCAAACTCCCTGTCTGCTGCACATACCTCCTATGTTGGTTTGGTACATTACTGGTTTGACCAGTGGATTTGGTGACCCTACTTTTAATGTCATACTGTGATTTCCAGTTGTCATAACCTGCAATACATGTATGTGAAAACAAGGGCATTTCCTCAAACAACTTCACAAACTGACAGTAGATATAGTAAGTGTACACACCCCTCGTAACATGCAAGGGTTTTGTGACATATTACGAGACCACATGAATATTGCTATGAGATTTCCTCCATTTCATATGACATGTAACCTGTGCATTCTGAATGAGAAACATACACATCAGGTAGGGTTGGCATATCATACATGTTAGTATTACAAGAGCGGGCTTGCAGAAGGTGCACACCTGTAAACCAATACTTTGGTAAAGCACCTGCCAATCCTCTTGGGGTGGTGTTACTCAGCATGGCACAACTCACCATGGTAATGTTTGCAAACTCTCCCTTGACAAACAACTCCAAATCTGTCTAATTGCAAGGCCATCCCCTGTGCACAGCACTTGTCAGGTCAACACACAGACTGTGTTTCATATGTAGGTGTGGCCTCTGGCTTGGCCACAGCAGACTGTTGATTGTGTTCTTGTGAAGCCATCCTTTTGTTCACTTGGATTTAGGGTGTGGCCCATTGTTGTGTGCAATATTGGGATACCTCCCCATCCACAGCTATGTGGCAGACACCAGACAGATCATAGCCACAAGGGACTGGTGTTTGGAAGTGGTCATAATACAATCTGAATTGGCTACAGCCCTAGTTCAAGCTGGTGGACAGCAAACCCAAAGCAGGACACTGCCATCACCCTGCTTCACTGTGTGGATAGTGCTGTTCTGCTATAGTGCAGTGCTGTTACGGTGCCAAACTAACATGACCAAATTGTACACAAAGAGAGTTCAACCCTGGTCTCATAACACCTTCACACATTTCCACACATGTGTTTTGAAATGTTGATGTACTGTTGTCCGGACATTACCCATAACTGGCTGTTGTGTGTTGTCAGGAACAGCTGCCATCGTCAAAACACACCCTATAGTCAAGACATGTAGAGTCCATGGAAGACTGTTGTCACATGTAGTACACACCCAGTACTTCCCAAAGATGTATGATACCCCTTCACTGTTGCTGTATGGCTCTTGGCAGCCTCCCTGGATATTTCTGGGATGATTTTCCAAACATATATGTAGGGATGTCCACTTCTTCAAACTGTCACTGTTGCACCATCTCTTGTAGACCTTTTGATGACTATCTGCACTGTGTTCCATGGCATATGCAATGCTGTGTGTATGTGTCCATAGCGTTCAGTCCCTTTGCAGCATGTTAGGCTGTACACAAACCATGGCTTTTGCTGTAGCAGGCAACTGTGGGTCTGTGTTGGGATAATCCTGGTATGTGAGCTGACTGCTATATGCAGGTACTCCAGGAGTCCATGACTGAAGGCAGGTGTGTACCCAATCTGATCAACTGCTGTGGTTGTATCACACGCTGATATACTCCAGTATGAGCTTCCTCTTGTCCACACATATGCATCTAGCTTATTGGACTGTTTCCACTGCACATACATGTTCCCTAACAGAGTTGTATGTTTCACATTTGCATTGTACAGATTATAGGTCACATGACACGTTGCATGGCTTTGGTCTTGTGTATTGTGCTCACATTGTCATATCTCACACATACCTGGCATTGTGACATGTGTGTACACCTTTTATATGCATTGCATCACAGTACTGTATACATGTCGCTACTATTGGCACTCTGTCCCCATATTTTGGCAATCATTATCCAGATGTCCTGCAATAACAGGTTTGTGAGTTATGCTACTGATATGTGACATCTCATGCAAATAGGTCCCTGTGATATCATGCAGTAAACCTCACCACAGGTGATCTTGCAGAAACATGCAATTTGCTGACTATAACAGTTCAGTACATGGCCACATGCATGACCTTAAAATGCCTGGGGTACTGGTAAGCCACAACAGGAAGATCTCATACTTACCAGCCTCAGGCTGCTATGCCTCATGTTGACGAGAGGTACCTAGGTAATGTGAGGGAGAGGTATTGTCAGCAGCTTCACAATAGCCGTCAGTCCAGGAGCAATGCTACATGTATGCATAGGTACAGTCTACACTATGATATTACACTATTTGCTATTCTTCACCTGAAAAGGGCACATGTGTGCATTACTAAATCCCACCCAGTGCTCTATTTTGCAATGACATCTGCATCTAAAGACTGTTACTACACAGATGAAATGTAACCTCAGTACACTGATGTGGAATTTTGCCTTAACTGGACACTCCTCGCCAGTTTTCTGGGTGGCACCCACCTCCATGACAGCTACATGTTGTAGTGACTGTTCTCTGTGGGCCACCCCAAGGTTGGCAAGGAGCTCCTCCATTGCTGTAAGTGGGGCCTCTCTGGATAGCCCCCCACCAGTAGCGGAATGGTCCCTTGCCACCACAGCAGCCCATTGCCATGAATGCCGAATCAGGTCAATTGCTCTGTGCCTGAGCTGTTCGTACATGTGGTCATGGTTCCCCAAGGTGTTCACTGTCTGGATGATGGCTTCCCAGAGGGCTGTCCTCTACCACTGCTGTTGGTGACCTCAACTGAAGAAGATGTGGTAATGTTCCTGGATGGCCTCAGTTATGGCTGCTGTCTCCTGGACATCATAGGCTGGAAGCCTCTGCATCACACCTGAAAGACATAAACAAGGAAAAACACATCACAGGACATCAGACATTGTCCATAGTTCTTTACAGAGACAGCTCACTACTAATGAGTATCAGTAGCCACAACATTACACCAAATAATACTCCAGAACCCAGCAGCATTGTATGGACATGCATAGCATTATGTGCAAGTAGGCAGTTTGCACCTCATTAATGTTGAGGGTTGGGGTGCATGTGGTATGCATATCCTTATATACTGATGTTGAACCAGGGAGGGTGATGCTTGTCCTAAATATGTCTGAAGCAGGTTGGCTTTAGCTATGGTGTGTGTGTGTATGTGCTGTGGCTGACCTCCATTACAGGGTAGGTTGGATAGTTTCCTGTGAGACTGCAGACATATGTGTGGATGGCCTTCCTATTGCCATCAGTGGATGTGTCCAATTTGTACTCATACTCAGCATTACATTAATGCACCTGTGACTTACTATGTTCATCAGACACACAGGTTGACATGCTGGCCAGATGGTGACTGCTCCTACACACATGGTGGTGGAATGAAGAAGTACATGGGGAGTATGCAGAGAAAGGTGTTGGGAAAGGAGATGTGTGATTGACAGACAGATGTAGATAGTAGACATGAGCATAAAGAGATGGGGTGCATGGCAAAGAGAGTGTTGGACATGGCTATGGATGTGGAGTCTGACATACAGATGTGGAGTCTGAAGTTGTATGTAATGTTAGACAGCAATGATGGCATATAGGGCCTGTAGCTATTGGCTACACAGAGGCACATAACTAGGAAGGATGTGCAGCACAAAAGGGTGATAAAGGAATATGGGTGAAACATACAAGCTAGGAGTGTGTTTACAACATATGGAAAGATCACTTTGATGGCCTGTTCCATGAGGACAATGGGGGAGGGAGGGAAGGTTGGCTGAGGTGGGTATGGTTAATCAGAAGGTGCAGCAGATTATCAAGGAGAATGTAAGGATAGCTATGAGGGAGTTTAACAGTGGAAAGGCTGTTGTTCTAGGTGACATACCTGTGGATGCCTGGAGGTGTTTCTGAGACATGGCAGCAGTATTTTTAACTGGATTGTTTACTGTAATCTTGGAAAGTGAGAGGATGTGTGAGATGTTGGGGAATATATATGGGTACTGCTTATCTGAACAAGGGTGGTCTGCAGAGCTGTAGTAACAAGTGAGGGATAACACTGATCAGTCACAGGATGAGCTAATGGTAAAGGGTGGTGGCAGCTAGGTTGAGAACTTGATGATTTGCAATATGGTTTCATGCCAGGTAAGAGCGGTACAGATGCAAATGTTGATGGAGCTCTGCACTGAAGCTGAGATGCAGCTGCCTTGTGTCTATGTGTACCTACATAGAGCATATGACATGCTGCATGAAAAGTAGTTGTGGTATTGTATGTGGAGGTCAGGGGTGCCAGAGGAGTCTGTCAGGCACCTACAGGATATGTAGGAGGCTAGTGTGACAGCAGTGATTTCTGGTTTTGATATGACAGGTGGATTTAAGGTGGAGGTTGGAGTACATCAGGGGTCAGCTGTGTGTCCTTTCACACTTGCAATGGTGAGGGACAGGTTGATAGACATGATCAGACAGGGGCCCCTGCTGACTGCGCAATTTGCAGATAACATTGTGGTCTGTAGTGAGATTAGGGGATAGGTTGAGGAGAGCCTGGGGAGGTGGGGGTATGTTGTAGAGCAAGAAAGAATGATGGTCAGCAGGACTAAGTAAGAATACATGTGTGTGAATGGGGTGGGGGATAGAGGAATGGTGACAGTGCATGGCCTAGAGTTTGGAAGGTGGATATATTTAACTACTTGGGAACACCAGTTCAGAGTCATGAGCAGTGTAGGGGAGAGGTGTAAGAGACAGTACAGGCAGGTTGTGTGTGGTGGGGAGGTGAGTCAGGAGTTATTTTTGACAGACAAGTACCATTAAGAGTGATATGGAAAGTATACAGGAAGGTAGTGTGACTGGCTACATTATACTGGTTGCAGACAGTGGGATTGTAAAGACAGGCAGGATTCAGGGCGGGACACAGCAGAGTGTAGGTTGTCCACATCTGCTCAGTGTGTGACAGGGGGATAGGATTGGGGACATGTGTGTTAGTGGGTCAGCCCAGGTTGGATGTCTTGGGGACAATGCCAGACAGTGGCATGCTTGGTTTGGACATGTGCTGAGGGAGTATGCTGAGTATATCTTGCAACAGATGAGGCTGCCAGGTTATAGGGACAACAGACCGCCTACAAAAGGCATATGCATGTGGTGATGGCAGACATGCAGGTGTATGGTGTGTGAGAGCAAGATGTAGAGGACTGGATGCCATGGGTGGAGATGATCTGCTGTGGGGACCCCAAACAGCAATGGCCAAATAAAAGGGAGGGAGATGTTGTAATGTCATTGTTTGCAGGTTGCCAATTATTTGCAAGACATGACACAAGTATTTGAGTAAATGACTACAAATATGAGGCACAAATATGGTCAGTGTGCATAACAATGGACAGTTGAATGGTATGAGCTTGGTATAAAATATGCAGTCCAGCACACACACACCTGTGACATTATTCTACTATGCAACTACCTTGTATAGCTCCATGACATTTCTGAGACAAACATGCATAACAGTCGTATTCACAATTCATATCTGGATATATGCGTGATATTCGGGGCCTGAGCTGTATTCTATGTCACTGCAGACAGACAGAGATGCTATGGCCATTGGTTCTCCTCAGCAATATGTCCATACAGCAAATCTTGTTAGGATATATATATTAAACTTCCTATTTCCCATTACTACATACCCCCTACTGCAGTCCATTACATGCATACTTGTTTAACATACCTGTTTTTTTTTCCTGTTGCTGTATGATGATATCCTGTTGTACAGATTTCTTTTTTTGTCTCCCTTTTTTGCTGCTTTTGGTTGTATATGTTTTTTTTCTTGTCTCTCCCTCTCTGGGCTCTAGGTTGTACATCTGTTTTGCAGAGGCAACAGCTTGCCTTTTGTAGGTACTAGTCAGGATCAGCTGATGGCCTGTGCATGAACTGGAGTTTCATACTTGCTAATTCCATGTGGAACAGCTGTGGTATTATTCTTGTAGCCAATAGCTTGGAAACACAGTCCTATAACTTTGTACTTCATGTAGGCGTCTGCCCTTTCTTTGCCTGTGAGGAGGTTTACATGCATTTGTGTTACACAAAGCATCACAGAGGGTTGTTCTACTAACAACGTACAACAGAGACTGTGAAGACAGCCCAACTCACCAGGGACAATTATTCCGGACACAGGGACAGACGGTGAGTATTGTTATACAATTGAAGTACTGCTGGTTTGACAGGGTTTGTGTGGATATGGCTGCACTGCATGATTTGCAGTCTTGAGAGTATTATGTGGTTGACATAGCTCAGACTGCCCAGAGTTTGTACTGTTATTATCATTGTGTTACTCTTACATTTATTGAATTTGGAAGGTCAGTAGCATGCTCTGTAGGATAGCAGTCAGTAAATGGTAACATCCATGTTTGTTTCTGACTTCATATTGCTCAGAACAGATATGTTACAATAAACCCTGTTACACCAACTACTTTCTCAGTTTATAGCAGCAATATCTCCACCCTGGACCTGTGTTTAGGCCTCTGTCCATGTGTATGTCAAACTTTGTCCATATATCATGCATTCAGAGGCATAGAGATATTGTATGTCATTACTTAGTGATGTAATTCGTAATATCATCCCAGTTAGGTATCAGACTGCCAGACATTTTATGTGTAAGAGGCCTTATATATGATGACAAGGCCTGGACATTCTTTGAGAATGTGTACAGTTGGGAGGTCTTTGTATTTCTAGCTATTGTTGACAGACTGTCAGGATTGTGTAGCAGTGTATTGTGAATATGTTATTTATTGGG